>NC_092397.1:30655916-30658416 GCF_030028105.1 Mobula birostris
GCTATTCTCCACTATAAGTCCATAGAACATTGTCAGAGTTTTTGATGACATGCTAAATCTGCAGAAACTTACATTATATAGAATGTAAATGCTAGTAAATCTTTCCTGGATGCCAACAAATTCCACTCCTCTGAGTCTCCGCACTAAAGGAATCTCAGACAATATTGTGCTGGGGTTGCACACAGTGTTTTACTGTGGAGCACAGTGTTGTGTGTGTACAGGTCTGTGTGTTCACTGCACAGTGCTGAGAGTTTGATGGGTCTGTGCCCTGGTAGGGAAGGTCTAGATATGACAAATATCACTGTTTCTGTATTCAACTGCTGACTTTTCTTGAGCAGTCACATATGCAGGGCATGTTTATGCGAGAAATAGATCCTTCCCTTCCACTTACAGTACGGGCCAGATGTTGTTAAGATCTGCGTCCTTACAGAACGGTGCCGGCAGTTTAAACATTATTTTAACTGCATGAGGTCTGTGTTCCCCAATGGACTAAATCTCCCAAAGGACCTACCAATCTAAATGAATTAAGGGACCGAACAGCACATCCTGTTTCATATGAAGACGCCAGAGAATATCACCATCCCCTCTTTCTGATCTCGCTTTACTCCGTCCTTCTCCTTAATGAACGCCGGTAAATGCAAAGTATACATTTTCTACCTCGCATGTTAAATCTGGCTTCCGTCATAAACTGCCCTCCCCCCGTACTTTGTCCCTGAGTCCCTGAGTGGTCCTGTCCTCTCTCTACTACACTGTTGTTTTCTGTGTATGCCCGAGCTGTCTTGGGATTCTCATTGATCCTCCTCAGTGAGGACATTTCCTGACCACTGTCCACTCTCTCAAACCACAATGTGACTTGTTTCTTGCTTCCTGTATATTCCTCCAAGACCCTGTCCAATTTCATCTTCCTAGACCTTACATATGCTTCCGCTTACATTTTTAAACAAATACAGTATTTCTCATCACTCTAAGTGCCAGAACATCCCCGTCCTTCTCTGCCTTCCTCAAACGGATAGGGAGCTTCCGAATTCAGACCGGCTGGACGGCACGTGACTTTCACATGTCAGACATCAGCTGACATCAGTTTCATCCAGTAACATTGGCTCCCAGACTACTCTCTATGATTCCCACCCAATTCAGCTGTAATTTGCCTTTCGGAAATTTGCACTCGTCCACCTGCATCCGATTTCATCGTTATCAATAACCATCTGAAAACCTCCAGAATTATAATCCGTAAATCTTTCCGAATCACCTTGCTAGGCTCATTGCCGAATACTATGCCAAGTATGCCCCTCTCTCCGGTGGACCATTGACATACTATTTCTGGACCTTTCCTGAGCACAACATCAAATAATGCCCCATTCAACCCATAGGTGGAAAGGGGTCCAGTTATTCTGGGAAGATTATTCACCTACTACAGTAATTATACTGTTTTTACGAGGGGTGATTTATACGTTCGTGGCCTAAGGTAGAAGGAGATGTTATTAACTTCAAACTTTTTGCGTAATCACTTAAAGATTTGACCTGTATGTGCATGCAACGAGAGCTGTATAACTAACCTCCTTCTACCTTAGGCCACGAACTTATTAATCACCTATCTGTGGACATTTTCTGGAGGTGCAAGATCTGTATGCTACACGTCTGCTGGACTCAGTGTGTAAATGTAGGAGGGGACTACGTTGAAAAATAAATGTGCTAGGTTTTCGAAAATGGACTCCTTCTACTTTAGGTCACGAACATATCAATCTACCCTCGTATATTATCCTGTAATCGATTCATTTCTTTCACTGGCTGTTGGGAGGCCGAGAGTATAAACCCATCACAGTGATTTCACCTTTCTTATTACTGAGTTCTACCCACATTGACTTACTAGATGAGCCTCCGGGATGACCTCGACCTTGTGACATCGTGCCTGATCAGCCGTACAGCTCAGCAACCTATATTAGCTCCCGCTGGACTGTCTGAATCATATGAATACTGAACTGTTTAGAAACCAGTCCTGCCGTTCTCTCAACCAGATCTCTGTACTGGATGAATCACCCCAACATGTACTAAATCAGGCTCTAAGTACACCTGCATTAACTGTTCTACATCAGCACTCACCTCTGCCCTTCAGTGCTCCTGTGCTCAATAATGTGGCCCCATCGTGACTTCCTCTTAGTGTTCTTTGCCTTCAGCTCAATGCTACTTACTGACCTGTAGCTTTGGATTCCAACATGAGCTCCATATGCCACAGGAAAAAAATCATTCGGGTGGCTCCAGCAAGCTTCCCTGTAAGTAAATAATTTCCTCTTCAGTGTCACCCATCGTCCTTACACCAGTTCCACTTATCATGGAAAAGAGCCCAATGATCAGTGTTCCTGATGCCTTCCCTTTGCCCTAGATTGTCAGCCACGCATTTAAGTGTACTAACTTACCATCAATTACCTGGAAAGCATGTGGCACATGAAGTAATCCAGAAATCACCAGCCCAGAGTTCCTACTTCTTAACTTTCTGCCCAAC